>NC_069501.1:482374689-482402189 GCF_027579735.1 Bombina bombina | reverse complement strand
GGTCCTTTAAGATCTAGCACAATACAATGCTAAATTTAAGACAATAGATAATAAACAGTCACAGTCATGTGATCAGGGGGCTGGAAGAAGGTTCCTAGATACAAGATAATCACAGAGGTAAAAAGTATATTAATAACAGTGTTGGTTATGCAAAACTGGGAAATGGGTAATAAAGGGATTATCTATCTTTTAAAACAATAAAAAAATCTATAGTAGACTGTCCCTTTAAGTTATTATAGAGACGTTTGTAACAGTGCGGTCGGAATATTATACAAAACAACACGTTTAGAACAGTGAGAACTAATCGGCAATACAAAAATAAAACTAGACAGTTGTGGCTACTGTCTTCTATGAAATATTAATATCACGAACAGAAAATCTTCTAACTAAAGAACACGCCAAAAGCAAAATATACCATTTTTAAAAACACAACAATAATTTAAATATAAATATATATTATAGCATTATACAATAAAATACATATAAATAAAGCATTGCATATACATGTATAATATACCCACATCCCCACAGCTCCTATAGGTTTAATAGTAAGGTTTCTTTTTGTTCTTTATTGACAATGGCGATCGCAGACATAACAAATATATAGGCGTTCTGTGGGAGTTAAATAGGAGTAACTTGTATTTTAATGGGGAACATCACTGCTTCTAATATTCAAAGCACTGCCCTCCATCTTGGATGCCCCTTTTTCAGCCATATCAGTCTTGCCAGCTTTTTAGTGGCGAGAATTTCCATTGTAATTAATCTAGTAAATGTACAGTGAAACTTAATTTACATACGTATTATTTGACCTGTTACTACACAAAAAATGTTTTTTTGTTCAAGCAAACGCTCAATCTATGTTGTGTAAATATACGTTAAATACAGCCCCCCACCCCCCCGCCGAGACTGCAAGGTAACTGGCAATGTTGGCGGACTTTTACTGAAGATGCGATCCCTATTATTTCCTATGGGAGACACCGCCTCTTGTCAGAACAGAGAGGGTCAGCCCACTTTCTTTGCATGTATCTCTGAAATCACGTATTACATTCTGACAATGTTTTGATCATCAGGGCCCATGTCAGCAAGTTTTTGATCATTAGTCTCATCATGTATAGAGAGATAAGGAGGATTTTGTGTAAACATAGAAAAATATGCTAATGAGCTCTGCTCTCCTTGCACACTCAGCCCATTTCTTTGGGTTGACAACTATTTCATATCCAAAAATAAACTGAAAAATTCCCATATATTTTAAACTCTGTAGCTGGTATAACAAGTGGTTGTAAACACATTAAAAGGAAATTAATTTTACAGTAAACTGCCCATATTAAATTTTAAAGAGATATTATTCAAAGTATTCAGGGTATTCTACAAAGATTTTGTCTTTGTGAATGTTTAAAGCTCATCACATAATATACAGTATGATTTTTTTTATTCTGTACCAGGTTTTACATATTTCAGAAGGAACATTTCAGTACTTATAAGCTAATAGGGGAAAAAAATATTGGACGTTATAAATCTACTGAAGGGTCCATGCCGCACAAAGCTTTTTTTTTCTTTTTCTTTCAGAATATCAATTTATACTCCTTCTAAAGCTAAAAATAATGGCTATGGAGGAACAGAAAAAAATAGAATTGTCTTAGGCCTATTGATTTGTGCACCATTAAAAAGGTAAAACGGTGGGAAGACGGTGACAGCCCATATCTGCGCACTTGTATGAGTCTGCCAGCGAGGCAGTAATATGCTCTATGCCCTTCGCTGATTACAACTGCAAGCATGTCAGGGTTCAGGCAGGGTTTAATAAAGTTCTTGCCGCTGGAAACGGCCCAACGCCGGCATGAATCATGGGTTCTCATAACATTTAGTAGCAAACGGCTTTTTCTTAAATATGACCAGCTTAACAGTTTAGACAAAATGACTTTGAGGCATTTTATCTCTGTGCTCCCTCTCTTACAATTGCATAAAAATGAACAGTTGCTGAATGAACTGCCTGCTTTATAGGTCGTAGCTATTTTTAACACACAGATTTTACTCTTTTGTAGTTGATCACTTCTGTATGCTAAAATTAAAGCTTCAAAGTAGGTTTTTTTGATGTTTTGAATCAAGTGAACATTCTAATCCAGTAAAAATGAAGCTAATGTGTGGTAACTTTGTGTTTAAAGGGACATAAAACTCAAACATTTTCTTTCGTGGTTCAAATAGAACATGTGATTTAAAACAACTTTGTAATTTACTTCTATTATCTAATTTGTTTTGTTTTCTTGATTTTCTTTTGTTGAAAAGGATGCCTAGGTAGACTCAGGAGCTGCTGATTGGTGGCTGCACATATATGACTCATGTTATTGGCTCACCTAATGCACTCAACTAGCTCCCAGTAGTGCAGTGCTGCTTCAACAAAGGATACCAAGAGAATGAAGCAATTTAGATAATAAAAGTAAATTGGAAAGTTGTTTCAAATTCTATTCTCTTTCTGAATCATAGAAAAAACTTCCCTTAATGACAGTTGACGTACCTGGTACATCCTCTGTTGTCTGAAGTGCTGGAAGCGATCATGATCGCTTCCAGCTGCTTACAAGGGATTGTAGTGATGCCTCAATATTGAGGCATCACTACAATCCCCCATTTTACATACCGATGCAGAAAGGGCCACTCTGTGGCCCCATCTGCATTGGCTATGTATGTGTTCAAATGAGTTGGTGGGTGGGAGCTGCTTTAACCTAGCATTACATCTTGTTGTTAATCTATAACCGATCGTTCCATATAACCATTTGTTGCCTGTCCGGCGGTTGCGGCCGGGGGGGCGGGTGGTGGGTGCGCTCGCGCACGCAAAATTTACAGCCCATTTTTTTAAAAAAAACGATCGATCTAGATGCAGTGGCATCTCGGTTCTTTAATAATGGATCTGGGAGGGGGAGGGTTGAAGATTATTTAGGGGGGCCAGCTACACTACAGAAAACAAATATTTTATATTTAAAAAGTTAAAAAAAATATTTTGGGTGGCAAATTGGGTACTGGCAGACAGCTGCCAGTACCCAAGATGGCGGCAAATAGACAGAGGGGGAGGGTTAGAAAGATGTATGGGGGGATCAGGGAGGTTGTGGGGTAAGGGGGGATCTATCACTGCAGACTTTATGCCAAAAAATAAAAAATAAAAATTTTTATTTCAGTACTGGCAGACTTTCTGCCAGTACTTAAGATGGCGGTGACAATTGTGATGTGGGGAGGGAAGAGAGCTGTTTGAGTGGGGTCAGGGGGGATCAGGGGGTGGGATGTGTCAGGTGGGAGGCTGATCTCTACACTAAAGCTAAAAATTAACCCCACAAGCTACCAAATTAACCCCTTAACTGCTGGGCATATTACAAGTGTGGTGCGCAGCAGTATTTAACAGCCTTATTATTACCAAAAAGCAACACCAAAGCCATATATGTCTGCTATTTCTGAACAAAGGGGATCCCAGAGAAGCATTTACAACCATTTGTGCCATAATTGCACAAGCTGTTTGTAAATAATTTCAGTGAGAAACCTAAAATTGTGAAAAATTTAAGTTTTTTTTTTTATTTGATCGTATTTGGCGGTGAAATGGTGGCATGAAATATACCAAAATGGGCCTATATCAATAATTTGGGTTGTCTACTACACTACACTAAAGCTAAAATTAAACCTAAAAGCTCCCTACAAGTTCCCTAATTAACCCTTTCACGGCTGGGCATAATACACGTGTGGTGTGCAGCGGCATTTAGCGGCCTTCTAATTACCAAAAAGCAACGCCAAATCCATATAGGTCTGCTATTTCTGAACAAAGGGGATCCCATAGAAGTATTTACAACCATTTATGCCATAATTGCACAAGTTGTTTGTAAATAAATTCAGCGAGAAACCTAAAGTTAGTGAAAAAAATTGTGAAAAAAGTCAACAATTTTTTTTATTTGATCGCATTTGGCGGTGAAATGGTGGCATGAAATATACCAAAATGGGTCTAGATCAATGCTTTGGGATGTCTTCTAAATATAAATATATACATGTCAAGGGATATTCAGGGATTCCTGAAAGATATCAGTGTTCCAATGTAACTAGCGCTAATTTTGAAAAAAAGTGGTTTGGAAATAGCAAAGTGCTACTTGTATTTATGGCCCTAAAACTTGCAAAAAAAGCAAAGAACATGTAAACATTGGGTATTTCTAAACTCAGGACAAAATTTAGAAACTATTTAGAATGGGTGTATTTTGGTGGTTGTAGATGTGTAACAGATTTTGGGGGTAAAAGTTAGAAAAAGTGTGGGTTTTTTTCAATTTTTTCCTCATATTTTATATTTTTTTATAGTAAATTATAAGATATGATGAAAATAATGGTATCTTTAGAAAGTCCATTTAATGGCGAGAAAAACAGTATATAATATGTGTGGGTACAGTAAATGAGTAAGAGGAAAATTACAGCTAAACACAAACACTGCAGAAATGTAAAAATAGCCATTGTCATTAAGGGTAAGAAAATTGAAAAATGGTCCGGTCATTAAGGGGTTAAACTCCTGCAAAGGGGTTAAATATATAAACTTACACTCAGATTGCCCCTCTAAGCAAGACACAGGCAGTACACCAATCAGACAGGCATACGCAAATATCCCCTGCTTAGGACCAGAATAGAAAAGCAACTGGTATCCAGTTTTTTTAAATGCATTTAAACACTTTTTACAGGTAAACATTTGTCATAAAAATATTAAAGCTATTTTATTATTACACTACAATGTTGCTTTGATAGCCACATTGTATTCTGGAAGAATCCTAAAAATAGCTACTATATTAATGTTCAAAGCCCCTCTAACTCTGTCTCAGTGGAAAGCGGAGAATATCAACTTGACCCATTGATTATCACAGTTTTGACTTTTTGTCAAAAATACAATTTCTTAAAGGGATATGAAACCCAAATCTTTATTTTATTATTCAAACAGAGCAGGTAGTTCTAAACAACTTTCCAATTTACTTCTGTTATTTAATTTGCTTTGTTCTCTTGGTATTGTTTGTTGAAAGAGTAGCAATGCACTACTGGGAGTGAGCTGAACATATCAGGTAAGCCAATGAAAAGAGGCTTATATCTGCAGCAACCAATTGGCAGTTAGCTCCTAGCAAAGCTGCTTCTGAGCCTATTTAGGTATTGTTTTCAACAAAGGATACCAACAGATCAAAGCAAATTAGATAATAGAGGCACACGGGAAAGTTGTTTAAAATTACGTGCTTTATCTGAATCATGAAAGAAAAAGTTTGGGGTTTATGTCTCTTTAACCAATTTAGTCACTGTAAAATAATTAAAATGGGAGGACTCTAAATCTATGCCTTTCAACCAAAAATAAATCCACACAGTTATGAAACTTCTTGCTGGAAAAAAATAAAATAAAACTTTTGTTGCGCATCACCATCTACACATCGTTGTGAAAATGGTAATTCTTTAAAGGAACGCTGTAATCTGTTTTCCAAGCTCCATATAAAAAAGGGCATTTCATAAATTACAGACCTTTTTATGTAAAATGGAGGTTTGTGGACTTTTTAGAGATTTAATAAGCAGCGGATGCTGCTATCTACCCGAGTAGTTTCCGGCTCGTAAGACCGTTGCTCCTTAACTTCTCTGCTACCTTATAGGTGGCGGACTGCAAACATCCCAATCAGATCCGATCTGGATGATTGACAACCTGTGCTAGCGGCCAATTCACTAGAAATGCTTGTGCAATGTTAAATGCCGACAGAGTATGCTGTCGGCATTTAGCGATGCCGGGTGGAGATGATTCACTATAAAAAAATTGACCCCATTAATAAAGCTGTATAAGTTGTGCACACAAACACATTTTAATCCAATTTCAATTTTAATAGTTTTTGTCTACCATTTTCCCATGCAAAAAAAACTTGGCTCATTCTCATCTAAAAATTAATCCTTGTACCACAAGATCCTTATTTAAAAGAGAAGGAACTCCTCTTTCAAATGAGGGGTAACTATTCTTTAGATTACATGTGGTTGATAAAAACACAGTGGACACTCTTTCTACAAAAACATGACAAAGAAACAGATTATAAAAAGAGATAAGAACCAAAGGCCCAACAAGTCTGCCCATATTTCCTAAAAATTCTAAGCTCAATTTAGAAAAAAAATAAAAAAATAAAATTTAATTCTATTACCAAGCTTTTTTTTTTATTTTTTTTTTTTTTAAAGGCAGTCAAGTCCAAAAAGAACTTTCATGATTTAAAAAAGGAATTTAATTATAACAACTTCCTAATTTTCTTTAATCACCAATTTTGCTTTGTTCACTTGGTATTCTTAGTTGAAAGCTAAACCTAGGAGGTTCATATGCTAATTCAGTTATGGTTCTTAGACTTTGAAGACTGCCTCTAATCTGAATGCATTTTGACCACTAGAGGGCATTAGTTCATGTGTTAAGATGATGTGATAGATAACATTGAGCTCATGCACGTTAAGTGACCTAGGAGTGAGCACTGATTGGCTAAAATGCAAGTCTGTCAAAAGAACTGAAATAAGGGGGCAGTCAGCAGAAGCTTAGATACAAGGTAATTACAGAGGTAAAACGTGTATTATTATAACTGTGTTGGTTATGCAAAACTAGGGAATGGGTAATAAAGGGATTATCTTTCTTTTTAAACAACAAAAATTCTGGTGTTGACTGTCCCTTTAAGAGATATCTATATAGGTAGCATGCACATGTCTTGAGCACTACGCAGTTGCTGATGAATAAAACACCTGCATTCATTTAACTATTAATTGCAAACCCATATATTAATTTGGGTGTGTGTATATATATATATATATACAGTATATATATATATATATATATATATATATATATATATATATATATATATATAGATAGATAGATAGATAGATAGATAGATAGATAGATATAGATAGACACACAAAAATGATTATTTTACTTATATGTATGCTTATGGCTCTACATTTGTTTTTGTTTTTTAACCAGTCTCATTATTACAGAAATGCTTAACTTGACAGTGGGCAAAATAAAACGACTAAAATGGAAATCTCACATTAAGAAAAAAAAAAAATACAGTAGAGAAGGTTTTCTATGAACATCTTCGTACATATTTAACTAAGGACTTAGGACTGCTGCTTTGTTTGGTCTAACATTTCAGAATATTTACATGGCTCAGCGATCTGGGGGCAGCCTCTCGTAGCTCATTAACATTAATGCTCATGGGAATGAATTAATTTTCCATTTATGAGATTCTAAGAGGGATTCTATATTCAGAAATCTCATAAACACACAAGAATGCAAGATTTTAGCAGCTTATGGAATATATATGTATACTGGCAGAGCTGACACAAACATCTTTGCTAGACTCATGGCAATCTTGCCAGAAGCTAAATATGATGTTAATTTGTTAACTTATGAACAATATGTAGGCACTTAATATAATAATTGATGCCTTTCCTACTTAATTATAGAGAGAAGAGTGATAGACAGATGATTGATAGACAAGATAGATAGACAAACAGACAGACCTACAGATATCACCAAGCTGTATTAAGTTAATGCTCACACTATGGTTGACTGAACATTGATGAACAAAAAGTAAGTCCACAGCACCCACGTTTTGTGGTAATTAATATTTTAGGTCACAAACAAATTGGCTCTTGAATAATTTTAGTACATAGAAGAATTTGAGAATATTCTACTTTGCAGTAAAACCCTTTCTTTTATATCAACTGAAGGTTCAACATTTTCTCTTTTGGTACACTATGGGCTAGATTACAAGGGGAGCGCTAAATTAGTGTGCGCCTGCAATCGGGCAGTTGGCGCGCGCGCAATAATTAATCAGCCATTACAAGTGGCTGGTTGTTGCTACTGTGTGCTCACGGTAGCTTTTAACGTTTATAAAATTAACCAGAGAACAGATCTCTGGTTAATCTTATCAATATGCCCCAAAATACAGTCAAGCTTATTTTATTAAGAAATAAAGATAGCAGCATCTTTATTTTTATTAAAATTACTGCACTAGGCAGTTTTTAGGGGCTAAATTTGTAGGGAGTGTGATGTTAGAGAAAAAAAACGGCACTGTAAAGTGCCTTTACATTGCGGTCTATGGGAACTGTGTGTTCCCAGTAAATATATATGCTTATATACATATATTTATGTGTTAATATGTGTAAATACACATACATATATATGTATATAATCATATACATATATATTTAAAATTGCTGCCATTGTTGCGCTACTTACCCCCTTCGCTACGCTGAAGTTCTGATGCTGTCTCTGACAGCAATAGAATGAGGCTCCCATAGGAGCCTAAGAAAGCACGCTCTCTCCTGAGCGCAATGCTTCCCAGCAATGCAAAGTCGCATTTGCATTGCTACGAACTTGTACTACCAGTGTACATTAGTATTAAAAAGTGGAGCTCAAATATCGCTTTCATGAAAGTATATGTAGTATATGCCAAAAAACAGAATTTATGCTTACCTGATAAATTACTTTCTCCAACGGTGTGTCAGGTCCACGGCGTCGTCCATTACTTGTGGGATATTCTCCTCCCCCACAGGGAAAGGCAAGGAGAGCACACAGCAAGAGCTGTCCATATAGTCCCTCCCAGGCTCCGCCCCCCCAGTCATTCGACCGACGGTTAGGAGAAAAAAAGGAGAAACTATAGGGTGCCGTGGTGACTGTAGTGTATAGAGAGAGAAATTTTTCAAACCTGATTAAAAAACCAGGGCGGGCCGTGGACCGGACACACCGTTGGAGAAAGTAATTTATCAGGTAAGCATAAATTCTGTTTTCTCCAACATTGGTGTGTCCGGTCCACGGCGTCATCCATTACTTGTGGGAACTAATACCAAAGCTTTAGGACACGGATGAAGGGAGGGAGCAAATCAGGTTACCTAAACAGAAGGCACCACGGCTTGCAAAACCTTTCTCCCAAAAATAGCCTCCGAAGAAGCAAAAAGTATCAAATTTGTAGAATTTGGCAAAAGTGTGCAGAGAAGACCAAGTTGCTGCCTCACATATCTGATCAACAGAAGCCTCGTTCTTGAAGGCCCATGTGGAAGCCACAGCCCTAGTAGAGTGAGCTGTGATTCGTTCAGGAGGCTGCCGTCCGGCAGTCTCATAAGCCAATCGGATAATGCTTTTCAGCCAGAAAGAAAGAGAGGTAGCAGTAGCTTTTTGTCCTCTCCTCTTACCAGAATAAACGACAAACAAAAAAGAAGTTTTGTCTGAAATCCTTTGTTGCTTCTAAATAGAACTTTAAAGCACGGACTACATCTAAATGGTGTAACAAATGTTCCTTCTTTGAAACTGGATTCGGACACAAAGAAGGGACAACTATTTCCTGGTTAATATTCTTGTTGGAAACAACTTTTGGAAGAAAACCAGGCTTGGTACGCAAAACAACCGTATCTGAATGGAACACCAGAGAGGGTGGATCACACTGCAAAGCAGATAGTTCAGAAACTCTTCTAGCAGAAGAAATAGCAACCAAAAACAGAACTTTCCAAGATAGTAACTTGATATCTATGGAATGTAAGGGTTCAAATGGAACCCCTTGAAGAACTGAAAAAACTAAATTTAGACTCCAGGGAGGAGTCAAAGGTCTGTAAACAGGTTTGATTCTGACCAAAGCCTGTACAAAAGCTTGTACATCTGGCACAGCTGCCAGTCGTCTGTGTAACAAGACAGATAAAGCAGATCTCTGTCCTTTTAGAGAACTCGCTGACAATCCCTTATCCAAACCTTCTTGTTAGAAAGGAGAGGATCCTGGGAATATTAATCCATGAGAATCCCTTGGATTCACACCAACAGATATATCCTTTCCATATTTTATGGTAAATCCTTCTAGTCACAGGTTTTCTGGCTTGGACCAGAGTATCTATCACTGAATCTGAAAACCCGCGCTTGGCTAAAATCAAGCGTTCAATTTCCAAGTAGTCAGCTGGAGAGAAACTAGATTTGGATGTTCGAATGGACCTTGCACTAGAAGATCCTGTCTCAAAGGTAGCTTCCATGGTGGAGCCGATGACATATTCACCAGGTCTGCATACCAAGTCCTGCGTGGCCACGCAGGAGCTATCAGAATCACTGAGGCCTTCTCCTGTTTGATCCTGGCTACAAGCCTGGGAAGGAGAGGGAACGGTGGAAATGCATAAGCTAGGTTGAACGACCAAGGCGTCACTAATGCATCCACTAGAGTCGCCTTGGGATCCCTGGATCTGGACCCGTAGCAAGGAACCTTGAAGTTCTGACGAGACGCCATCAGATCCATGTCTGGAATGTCCCATAATTGAGTCAACTGGGCAAAAACCTCCGGGTGGAGTTCCCACTCCCCCGGATGGAAAGTCTGACGACTCAGATAATCCGCCTCCCAGTTGTCTACTCCTGGGATGTGAATTGCAGATAGATGGCAGGAGTGATCCTCCGCCCATTTGATGATCTTGGATACCTCTCTCATCGCCAAGGAACTCTTTGTTCCTCCCTGATGGTTGATGTAAGCTACAGTCGTCATGTTGTCTGACTGGAATCTTATGAATCCGGCCTTCGCTAGTTGAGGCCAAGCCCGGAGAGCATTGAATATCGCTCTCAGTTCCAGGATGTTTATCGGGAGAAGAGACTCTTCCCGAGACCATAGACCCTGAGCTTTCAGGGAATCCCAGACCGCGCCCCAGCCTAATAGACTGGCGTCGGTCGTGACAATGACCCACTCTGGTCTGCGGAAACTCATTCCCTGAGACAGGTGATCCTGTGACAACCACCAATGGAGTGAGTCTCTGGTCATCTGGTCTACTTGAATCTTTGGAGACAAGTATGTATAGTCCCCATTCCACTGCTTGAGCATGCACAGTTGTAATGGTCTTAGATGAATTTGAGCAAAAGGAACTATGTCCATTGTTGCAACCATCAACCCTACTACTACCATGCACTGAGCTATGGAAGGCTGCAGAATAGAGTGAAGAACTTGACAAGCTTTAGAAGCTTTGACTTTCTGACTTTTGTCAGGAAGATCTTTATTTTTAAAGAATCTATTATCGTTCCCAAGAAGGAAACTCTTGTCGACGGAGACAGGGAACTCTTTTCTACGTTCACCTTCCACCCGTGAGATATGAGAAAGGCTAGAACAATGTCTGTATGAGCCTTTGCTTTGGAAAGAGACGACGTTTGGATTAGAATGTCGTCCAGATAAGGTGCCACTGCAATACCCCTTGGTCTTAGAACCTCTAGAAGGGACCCTAGCACCTTTGTGAAAATCCTTGGATGATCTTTGTGGATAGGAATATGTAGATACGCATCCTTTAAATCCACGGTAGTCATAAATTGACCCTCCTGGATTGTAGATAAAATTGTTCGAATGGTTTCCATTTGAACGATGGAACTCTGAGAAATTTGTTTAGAATTTTTAAATCCAGAATTGGTCTGAAAACAGAATTTATGTTTACCTGATAAATTTCTTTCTCCAACGGTGTGTCCGGTCCACGGCGTCATCCTTACTTGTGGGATATTCTCTTCCCCAACAGGAAATGGCAAAGAGCCCAGCAAAGCTGGTCACATGATCCCTCCTAGGCTCCGCCTACCCCAGTCATTCGACCGACGTTAAGGAGGAATAATAGCATAGGAGAAACCATATGGTACCGTGGTGACTGTAGTTAAAGAAAATAAATTATCAGACCTGATTAAAAAACCAGGGCGGGCCGTGGACCGGACACACCGTTGGAGAAAGAAATTTATCAGGTAAACATAAATTCTGTTTTCTCCAACATAGGTGTGTCCGGTCCACGGCGTCATCCTTACTTGTGGGAACCAATACCAAAGCTTTAGGACACGGATGAAGGGAGGGAGCAAATCAGGTCACCTAAATGGAAGGCACCACGGCTTGCAAAACCTTTCTCCCAAAAATAGCCTCAGAAGAAGCAAAAGTATCAAACTTGTAAAATTTGGTAAAAGTGTGCAGTGAAGACCAAGTCGCTGCCCTACATATCTGATCAACAGAAGCCTCGTTCTTGAAGGCCCATGTGGAAGCCACAGCCCTAGTGGAATGAGCCGTGATTCTTTCGGGAGGCTGCCGTCCGGCAGTCTCGTAAGCCAATCTGATGATGCTTTTAATCCAAAAAGAGAGAGAGGTAGAAGTTGCTTTTTGACCTCTCCTTTTACCTGAATAAACAACAAACAGGGAAGATGTTTGTCTAAAATCCTTTGTAGCATCTAAATAGAATTTTAGAGCGCGAACAACATCCAAATTGTGCAACAAGCGTTCCTTCTTTGAAACTGGTTTCGGACACAGAGAAGGTACGATAATCTCCTGGTTAATGTTTTTGTTAGAAACAACTTTTGGAAGAAAACCAGGTTTAGTACGTAAAACCACCTTATCTGCATGGAACACCAGATAAGGAGGAGAACACTGCAGAGCAGATAATTCTGAAACTCTTCTAGCAGAAGAAATTGCAACTAAAAACAAAACTTTCCAAGATAATAACTTAATATCAACGGAATGTAAGGGTTCAAACGGAACCCCCTGAAGAACTGAAAGAACTAGATTGAGACTCCAAGGAGGAGTCAAAGGTTTGTAAACAGGCTTGATTCTAACCAGAGCCTGAACAAAAGCTTGAACATCTGGCACAGCTGCCAGTTTTTTGTGAAGTAACACCGACAAGGCAGAAATCTGTCCCTTCAGGGAACTTGCCGATAATCCTTTTTCCAATCCTTCTTGAAGGAAGGATAGAATCCTAGGAATCTTAACCTTGTCCCAAGGGAATCCTTTAGATTCACACCAACAGATATATTTCTTCCAAATTTTGTGGTAAATCTTTCTAGTTACAGGCTTTCTGGCCTGAACAAGAGTATCGATAACAGAATCTGAGAAACCTCGCTTCGATAAAATCAAGCGTTCAATCTCCAAGCAGTCAGCTGGAGTGAAACCAGATTCGGATGTTCGAATGGACCCTGAACAAGAAGGTCTCGTCTCAAAGGTAGCTTCCAAGGTGGAGCCGATGACATATTCACCAGATCTGCATACCAAGTCCTGCGTGGCCACGCAGGAGCTATCAAGATCACCGACGCCCTCTCCTGATTGATCCTGGCTACCAGCCTGGGGATGAGAGGAAACGGCGGGAACACATAAGCTAGTTTGAAGGTCCAAGGTGCTACTAGTGCATCCACTAGAGCCGCCTTGGGATCCCTGGATCTGGACCCGTAACAAGGAACTTTGAAGTTCTGACGAGAGGCCATCAGATCCATGTCTGGAATGCCCCAAAGTTGAGTGACTTGGGCAAAGATTTCCGGATGGAGTTCCCACTCCCCCGGATGCAATGTCTGACGACTCAGAAAATCCGCTTCCCAATTTTCCACTCCCGGGATGTGGATAGCAGACAGGTGGCAGGAGTGAGACTCCGCCCATAGAATAATCTTGGTCACTTCTTCCATCGCTAGGGAACTCCTTGTTCCCCCCTGATGGTTGATGTACGCAACAGTCGTCATGTTGTCTGATTGAAACCGTATGAACTTGGTCCTCGCTAGCTGAGGCCAAGCCTTGAGAGCATTGAATATCGCTCTCAGTTCCAGAATATTTATCGGTAGAAGAGATTCTTCCCGAGACCAAAGACCCTGAGCTTTCAGGGATCCCCAGACCGCGCCCCAGCCCATCAGACTGGCGTCGGTCGTGACAATGACCCACTCTGGTCTGTGGAATGTCATCCCTCGTGACAGGTTGTCCAGGGACAGCCACCAACGGAGTGAGTCTCTGGTCCTCTGATTTACTTGTATCTTTGGAGACAAGTCTGTATAGTCCCCATTCCACTGACTGAGCATGCACAGTTGTAATGGTCTTAGATGAATGCGCGCAAAAGGAACTATGTCCATTGCCGCTACCATCAACCCGATCACTTCCATGCACTGAGCTACGGAAGGAAGAGGAACGGAATGAAGTATTCGACAAGAGTCCAGAAGCTTTGTCTTTCTGGCCTCTGTTAGAAAAATCCTCATTTCTGAGGAGTCTATAATTGTTCCCAAGAAGGGAACCCTTGTTGACGGGGATAGAGAACTCTTTTCCACGTTCACTTTCCAGCCGTGCGATCTGAGAAAGGCCAGGACGATGTCCGTGTGAGCCTTTGCTCGAGGGAGGGACGACGCTTGAATCAGAATGTCGTCCAGGTAAGGTACTACTGCAATGCCCCTTGGTCTTAGCACAGCTAGAAGGGACCCTAGTACCTTTGTGAAAATCCTTGGAGCAGTGGCTAATCCGAAAGGAAGCGCCACGAACTGGTAATGTTTGTCCAGGAATGCAAACCTTAGGAACCGATGATGTTCCTTGTGGATAGGAATATGTAGATACGCATCCTTTAAATCCACCGTGGTCATGAATTGACCTTCCTGGATGGAAGGAAGGATAGTTCGAATGGTTTCCATCTTGAAAGATGGGACCTTGAGAAATTTGTTTAAGATCTTGAGATCTAGGATTGGTCTGAATGTTCCCTCTTTTTTGGGAACTATGAACAGATTGGAGTAGAACCCCATCCCTTGTTCTCTCAATGGAACAGGATGAATCACTCCCATTTTTAACAGGTCTTCTACACAATGTAAGAACGCCTGTCTTTTTATGTGGTCTGAAGACAACTGAGACCTGTGGAACCTTCCCCTTGGGGGAAGTCCCTTGAATTCCAGAAGATAACCCTGGGAGACTATTTCTAGCGCCCAAGGATCCAGAACATCTCTTGCCCAAGCGTGAGCGAAGAGAGAGAGTCTGCCCCCCACCAGATCCGGTCCCGGATCGGGGGCCGATATTTCATGCTGTCTTGGTAGCAGTGGCAGGTTTCTTTGCCTGCTTTCCCTTGTTCCAGCCTTGCATTGGTCTCCAAGCTGGCTTGGCCTGAGAAGTATTACCCTCTTGCTTAGAGGACGTAGCACCTTGGGCTGGTCCGTTTTTACGAAAGGGGCGAAAATTAGGTCTATTTTTTGCCTTGAAGGCCGATCCTGAGGAAGGGCATGGCCCTTACCCCCAGTGATATCAGAGATAATCTCTTTCAAGTCAGGACCAAACAGCGTTTTCCCCTTGAAAGGAATGTTTAGTAGCTTGTTCTTGGAAGACGCATCAGCCGACCAAGATTTCAACCAAAGCGCTCTGCGCGCCACAATAGCAAACCCAGAATTCTTAGCCGCTAACTTAGCCAATTGCAAAGAGGCGTCTAGAGTGAAAGAATTAGCCAATTTGAGAGCATTGACTCTGTCCATAATCTCCTCATAAGGAGGAGAGTCACTATCGAGCACCTTAATCAGCTCATCAAACCAGAAATATGCGGCTGTAGTGACAGGGACAATGCATGAAATGGGTTGTAGAAGGTAACCCTGCTGAACAAACATCTTTTTAAGCAAACCTTCTAATTTTTTATCCATAGGATCTTTGAAAGCACAACTATCCTCTATGGGAATAGTGGTGCGTTTGTTTAAAGTAGAAACCGCTCCCTCGACCTTGGGGACTGACTGCCATAAGTCCTTTCTGGGGTCGACCATAGGAAACAATTTTTTAAATATGGGGGGAGGGACGAAAGGAATACCGGGCCTTTCCCATTCTTTATTAACAATGTCCGCCACCCGCTTGGGTATAGGAAAAGCTTCTGGGAGCCCCGGCACCTCTAGGAACTTGTCCATTTTACATAGTTTCTCTGGGATGACCAAATTTTCACAATCATCCAGAGTGGATAATACCTCCTTAAGCAAAATGCGGAGATGTTCCAATTTAAATTTAAAAGTAATCACATCAGATTCAGCCTGCTGAGAAATGTTCCCTAAATCAGTAATTTCTCCCTCAGACAAAACCTCCCTGGCTCCCTCAGATTGGGTTAGGGGCCCTTCAGAGATATTAATATCAGCGTCGTCATGCTCTTCAGTAACTAAAACAGAGCATCCACGCTTACGCTGACAAGGGTTCATTTTGGCTAAAATGTTTTTGACAGAATTATCCATTACAGCCGTTAATTGTTGCATAGTAAGGAGTATTGGCGCGCTAGATGTACTAGGGGCCTCCTGAGTGGGCAAGACTCGTGTAGACGAAGGAGGGAATGATGCAGTACCATGCTTACTCCCCTCACTTGAGGAATCATCTTGGGCATCATTGTCATTATCACATAAATCACATTTATTTAAATGAATAGGAATTCTGGCTTCCCCACATTCAGAACACAGTCTATCTGGTAGTTCAGACATGTTAAACAGGCATAAACTTGATAAGAAAGTACAAAAAACGTTTTGAAATAAAACCGTTACTGTCACTTTAAATTTTAAACTGAACACACTTTATTACTGCAATTGCGAAAAAACATGAAGGAATTGTTCAAGATTCACCAAACTTTCACCACAGTGTCTTAAAGCCTTGAAAATATTGCACACCAATTTTGGAAGCTTTAACCCTTAAAATAACGGAACCGGAGCCGTTTTAAGCTTTAACCCCTTTACAGTCCCTGGTATCTGCTTTGCTGAGACCCAACCAAACCCAAGGGGAATACGATACCAAATGATGCCTTCAGAAGTCTTTTATCAGTATCAGAGCTCCTCTCACATGCGACTGCATGCCATGCCTCTCAAAAACAAGTGCGCAACACCGGCGCGAAAATGAGACTCTGCCTATGCTTTGGGAAAGCCCCTAAAGAATAAGGTGTCTAAAACAGTGCCTGCCGATATAATTATATCAAAATACCCAGAATAAATGATTCCTCAAGGCTAAATAAGTGTTAATATCAATCGATTTAGCCCAAAAAATGTCTACCGTCTAAATAAGCCCTTGTGAAGCCCTTATTTACAATCGTAATAAACATGGCTTACCGGATCCCATAGGGAAAATGACAGCTTCCAGCATTACATCGTCTTGTTAGAATGTGTCATACCTCAAGCAGCAAAGGACTGCAAACTGTTCCCCCAACTGAAGTTAATGCTCTCAACAGTCCTGTGTGGAACAGCCATGGATTTTAGTTACGGTTGCTAAAATCATTTTCCTCATACAAACAGAATTCTTCATCTCTTTTCTGTTTCTGAGTAAATAGTACGTACCAGCACTATTTGAAAATAACAAACTCTTGATTGAATAATGAAAAACTACAGTTAAACACTAAAAAACTCTAAGCCATCTCCGTGGAGATGTTGCCTGTATAACGGCAAAGAGAATGACTGGGGTAGGCGGAGCCTAGGAGGGATCATGTGACCAGCTTTGCTGGGCTCTTTGCCATTTCCTGTTGGGGAAGAGAATATCCCACAAGTAAGGATGACGCCGTGGACCGGACACACCTATGTTGGAGAAAATTCCCTCTTTTTTGGGAACTACAAACAGATTTGAGTAAAACCCCCGACCTTGTTCCACAGTTGGAACTGGGTGTATCACTCCCATCTTTAACAGGTCTTCTACACAATGTAAGAATGCCTGTCTCTTTATTTGGTTTGAAGATAAGTTAGACATGTGGAACCTTCCCCTTGAGGGTAGTTCCTTGAACTCCAGAAGAAAACCCTGAGAGACTATTTCTAGTGTCCAGGGATCCTGAACATCTCTTGCCTAAGCCTGAGCAAAGAGAGAGAGTCTGCCCCCTACTAGATCCGGTCCCGGATCGGGGGCTACCCCTTCATGCTGTTTTGGTAGCAGCAGCAGGCTTCTTGGCCTGTTTACCCTTGTTCCAGCCTTGCATTGATTTCCAAGCTGGTTTAGTCTGGGAAGCGTTACCCTCTTGTCTAGAGGCTGCCGAGTTGGAAGCCGGTCCGTTCCTGAAATTGCGAATGGAACGAAAATTGGACTTATTCTTAGCCTTGAAAGGTTTATCTTGTGGGAGGGCATGGCCCTTTCCCTCAGTGATGTCTGAAATAATCTCTTTCAATTCTGGTCCAAAAAGGGTCTTACCTTTGAAAGGGGTATTAAGCAATTTTGTCTTGGAAGATACATCCGCCGACCAAGACTTTAGCCAGAGCGCTCTACGCGCCCCAATTGTAAACCCTGGATTTTTCGCCGCTAACCTCGCTAACTGCAAAGCGGTGTCTAAAATAAAGGAATTAGCTAACTTAAGTGCGTGAATTCTGTCCATGACTTCCTCATACGGAGTCTCCCTACTGAGCGACTTTTCCAGTTCCTCGAACCAGAACCACGCCGCTGTAGTGACAGGAATAATGCACGAAATAGGTTAAAAGGAGGTAACCTTGCTGTACAAAAATCTTTTTAAGCAAACCCTCCAATTTTTTATCCATAGGATCTTTGAAAGCACAATTGTCCTCAATAGGAATGGTCGTGCGCTTGGCTAGAGTAGAAACCGCCCCCTCTACCTTAGGGACTGTTTGCCATGTGTCCTTCCTGGGGTCGACCTTAGGGAACAATTTCTTAAATATAGGAGGAGGGACAAAAGGTATGCCTGGCTTCTCCCACTCCTTATTCACTATGTCCGCCACCCGTTTAGGTATCGGAAAAGCATCAGGGTGCACCGGGACCTCAAGGAACTTGTCCATCTTGCACAATTTTTCTGGGTTGACCAGATTGTCACAATCATCCAGAGTAGATAGCACCTCCTTAAGTAATGCGCGGAGATGCTCTAATTTTGATTTAAATGTCACAACATCAGGTTCTGCCTGCTGAGAAATTCTTCCTGTATCAGAAATTTCCCCATCTGACAAACCCTCCCTCACTGCCACTTCAGATTGGTGTGAGGGTATGACAGAAAAATTACCATCAGCGCCCTCCTGCTCTACAGTGTTTAAAACAGAGCAATCACGCTTTCTCTGAAATGCTGGCATTTTGGATAAAATATTAGCTATGGAGTTATCCATTACTGCCGTCAATTGCTGCATAGTAACAAGCATTGGCGCGCTAGAATAACTGGTATAGACACAGAAGGAGATGATGTAGAACTATGTCTACTTCCTTCATCTGAGGAATCATCCTGGGCAACTTTACAATTTGTGACAGTACTGTCCTTACTTTGTTTGGACGCTATGGCACAATTATCACACATATTTGAAGGGGGAACCACATTGGCTACCATACATACAGAACATGATCTATCTGAAGGTACAGACATGTTAAACAGGCTTAAACTGGTTAATAAAGCACAAAAACCGTTTTAAAACAAAACCGTTACTGTCTCTTTAAATGTTAAACAGGGCACACTTTATTACTGAATATGTGAAAAACTATGAAGGAATTATCCAATCTTTACCAAATTTTCACCACAGTGTCTTAATGCATTCAAAGTATTGCACCCCAATTTTCAAGCTGTTAACCCTTAAAATGTGGAAACCGGAGCCGTTTTTAATTTTAACCCCCTTACAGTCCCAGCTACAGCCTTTGCTGCGACTTCACCAATCCCAGGGGAATATATGATATCAAATGAAGCCTTCTAGGAACGTTTTTAGTGGATTCCAGACCCACACACATGCAGCTGCATGTACTGAACTCAAAATTAACTGCACAGTAATGGCGCGAAAATGAGGCTCTGCCTACTACAGAGAAAGGCCCTTCCTGACTGGGAAGGTGTCTTAACAAGTGCCTGGTGCTAAAAAACGTTCCCCAATGTTATAAAAGTGTGAAATTCAACTTCAAACTGCATATAATACTTAAATAAAGCAATCGATTTAGCCCTTAAGAGTGTCTACCAGTGTATAGCCCATAATAAGCCCTTTATTCTGTTTGAGACTAAGAAAATGGCTTACCAATCCCCATGAGGGAAAATGACAGCCTTCCAGCATTACACAGTCTTGTTAGAAATATGGCTAGTCATACCTTAAGCAGAAAAGTCTGCAAACTGTTCCCCCCAACTGAAGTTCTCTCATCTCAACAGTCCTGTGTGGGAACAGCAACTGATTTTAGTTACTGTCTGCTAAAAACAGAATTTATGTTTACCTGATAAATTACTTTCTCCAACGGTGTGTCCGGTCCACGGCGTCATCCTTACTTGTGGGATATTCTCTTCCCCAACAGGAAATGGCAAAGAGCCCAGCAAAGCTGGTCACATGATCCCTCCTAGGCTCCGCCTACCCCAGTCATTCGACCGACGTTAAGGAGGAATATTTGCATAGGAGAAACCATATGTTACCGTGGTGACTGTAGTTAAAGAAAATAAATTATCAGACCTGATTAAAAAAACCAGGGCGGGCCGTGGACCGGACACACCGTTGGAGAAAGTAATTTATCAGGTAAACATAAATTCTGTTTTCTCCAACATAGGTGTGTCCGGTCCACGGCGTCATCCTTACTTGTGGGAACCAATACCAAAGCTTTAGGACACGGATGAAGGGAGGGAGCAAATCAGGTCACCTAAATGGAAGGCACCACGGCTTGCAAAACCTTTCTCCCAAAAATAGCCTCAGAAGAAGCAAAAGTATCAAATTTGTAAAATTTAGAAAAAGTGTGCAGTGAAGACCAAGTCGCTGCCTTACATATCTGATCAACAGAAGCCTCGTTCTTGAAGGCCCATGTGGAAGCCACAGCCCTAGTGGAGTGAGCTGTGATTCTTTCAGGAGGTCTCATAAGCCAATCGGATAATGCTTTTAATCCAGAAGGAGAGAGAGGTAGAAGTTGCTTTTTGACCTCTCCGTTTACCAGAATAAACAACAAACAAAGACAAGTTTGTCTGAAATCCTTAGTAGCTGCTAAGTAAAATTTGAGAGCACGAACTACATCCAAGTTGTGCAACAAACGTTCCTTCTTTGAAACTGGATTAGGACACAAAGAAGGCACAACTATCTCCTGGTTAATGTTTTTGTTAGAAACAACTTTTGGAAGAAAACCAGGTTTAGTACGCAAAACCACCTTATCTGCATGGAACACCAGATAAGGAGAAGAACACTGCAGAGCAGATAATTCTGAAACTCTTCTAGCAGAAGAAATTGCAACCAAAAACAAAACTTTCCAAGATAATAACTTAATATCAACGGAATGTAAGGGTTCAAACGGAACCCCCTGAAGAACTGAAAGAACTAGGTTGAGACTCCAAGGAGGAGTCAAAATTTTGTAAACAGGCTTGATTCTAACCAGAGCCTGAACAAAGGCTAGAACATCTGGCACAGCTGCCAGCTTTTTGTGAAGTAACACAGACAAGGCAGAAATCTGTCCCATCAAGGAACTTGCAGATAATCCTTTTTCCAATCCTTCTCGAAGGAAGGATAGACTCTTAGGAATCTTAACCTTGTCCCAAGGGAATCCTGCAGATTCACACCAACAGATATACCAAATTATGTGGTAATTTTTCTGGTTACAGGCTTTCAGGCCTGAACAAGAGTATTAATAACAGAATCTGAGAACCCTCGCTTTGATAAGATCAAGCGTTCAATCTCCAAGCAGTCAGCTGGAGTGGGTCGAACGGACCTAGAACAAGAAGGTCTCTCAAAGGTAGCTTCCATGGTGGAGCCGATGACATATTCACCAGATCTGCATACCAAGTCCTGCGTGGCCACGCAGGAGCTATCAAAATCACCGACGCCCTCTCCTGATTGATCCTGGCTACCAGCCTGGGGATGAGAGGAAACGGCGGGAACACATAAGCTAGTTTGAAGGTCCGAGGTGCTACTAGTGCATCCACTAGAGCCGCCTTGGGATCCCTGGATCTGTACCCGTAGTAAGGAACTCTGAAGTTCTGACGAGAGGCCATCAGATCCATGTCTGGAATGCCCCACGGTTGAGTGACTTGGGCAAAGATTTCCGGATGGAGTTCCCACTCCCCCGGATGCAATGTCTGACGACTCAGAAAATCCGCTTCCCAATTTTCCACTCCTGGGATGTGGATAGCAGACAGGTGGCAGGAGTGAGACTCCGCCCATAGAATGATTTTGGTCACTTCTTCCATCGCTAGGGAACTCCTTGTTCCCCCCTGATGGTTGATGTATGAACTTGGCCCTCGCTAGCTGAGGCCAAGCTTTGAGAGCATTGAATATCGCTCTCAGTTCCAGAATATTTATCGGTAGAAGAGATTCTACCCGAGACCAAAGACCCTGAGCTTTCAGGGATCCCCAGACCGCGCCCCAGCCCATCAGACTGGCGTCGGTCGTGACAATGACCCACTCTGGTCTGCGGAAGGTCATCCCTTGTGACAGGTTGTCCAGGGACAGCCACCAACGGAATGAGTCTCTGGTCCTCTGATTTACTTGTATCTTCGGAGACAAGTCTGAATAGTCCCCATTCCACTGACTGAGCATGAACAGTTGTAATGGTCTTAGATGAATGCGCACAAAAGGAACTATGTCCATTGCCGCTACCATCAAACCTATCACTTCCATGCACTGCGCTATGGAAGGAAGAGGAACGGAATGAAGTATCCAACAAGAGTCTAGAAGTTTTGTTTTTCTGGCTTCTGTCAGAAAAATCCTCATTTCTAAGGAGTCTATTATAGTTCCCAAGAAGGGAACCCTCGTTGACGGAGATAGAGAACTCTTTTCCACGTTCACTTTCCATCCGTGAGATCTGAGAAAGGCCAGGACAATGTCCGTGTGAGCCTTTACTTGAGGAAGGGACGACGCTCGAATCAGAATGTCGTCCAAGTAAGGTACTACAGCAATGCCCCTTGGTCTTAGCACCGCCAGAAGGGACCCTAGTACCTATGAGAAAATCCTAGGAGCAGTGGCTAATCCGAAAGAAAACGCCACGAACTGGAAATGCTTGTCCAGGAATGCAAACCTTAGGAACCGATGATGTTCCTTGTGGATAGGAATATGTAGATACGCATCCTTGAAATCCACCTTGGTCATGAATTGACCTTCCTGGATGGAAGGAAGAAGTGTTCGAATGGTTTCCCTCTTGAACGATGGAACCTTGAGAACTTGTTCAAGATCTAGAGATCTAAGATTGGTCTGAACGTTCCCTCTTTTTTGGGAACTATGAACAGATTGGAGTAGAACCCCATCCCTTGTTCTCCTAATGGAACAGGATGAATCACTCCCATTTTTAGCAGGTCTTCTACCCAATGTAAGAATGCCTGTCTTCTTATGTGGTCTGAAGACAACTGAGACCTGTGGAACCTCCCCCTTGGAGGAAGCCCCTTGAACTCCAGAGAATAACCTTGGGAGACTATTTCTAGCGCCCAAGGATCCAGAACATCTCTTGCCCAAGCCTGAGCGAAGAGAGAGAGTCTGCCCCCCACCAGATCCGGTCCCGGATCGGGGGCCCGCATTTCATGCTGTCTTGGTAGCAGTGGCAGGTTTCCTGGCCTGCTTTCCTTTGTTCCAGCCTTGCATAGGTCTCCAGGCTGGATTGGCTTGAGAAGTATTACCTTCCTGCTTAGAGGACGTAGCCCTTGGGGCTGATCCGTTTCTGCGAAAGGGACGAAACTTAGGTTTATTTTTGGTCTTGAAAAGACCTATCCTGAGGAAGGGCGTGGCCCTTGCCCCCAGTGATATCAGAGATAATCTCTTTCAAGTCAGGGCCAAAGAGTGTTTTCCCCTTGAAAGGAATGTCAAGCAATTTGTTCTTGGAAGACGCATCCGCTGCCCAAGATTTTAACCAAAGCGCTCTGCGCCACAATAGCAAACTCAGAATTTTTTCGCCGCTAACCTAGCCAATTGCAAGGTGGCGTCTAGGGTGAAAGAATTAGCCAATTTAAGAGCACGAATTCTGTCCATAATCTCCTCATAAGAAGAAGAATTACTAATAATCGCCTTTCCTAGCTCATCAAACTAGAAACACGCGGCTGCAGTGACAGGGACAATGCATGCAATTGGTTGTAGAAGGGAACCTTGCTGAACAAACATCTTTAGCAGACCTTCTAATTTTTTATCCATAGGATCTTGGAAAGCACAACTATCTTCTATGGGTATAGTGGCGCGCTTGTGTAGAGTAGAAACCGCCCCCTCGACCTTGGGGACTGTCTGCCATCAGTCCTTTCTGGGGTCGACTATAGGAAAACAATTTTATAAATATGGGGGGAGGTACTAAAGGTATACCGGGCCTGTCCCATTCTTTACTAACAATGTACGCCACCCGCTTGGATATAGGAAAAGCTTCGGGGGGCCCCGGGGCCTCTAAGAACTTTTCCATTTTACATAGTGGTTCTGGAATGACCAGATAATCACAATCATCCAAATTGGATAACACCTCCTTAAGCAGAGCGCGGAGATGTTCCAACTTAAATTTAAAAGTAATCACATCAGGTTCAGCTTGTTGAGAAATGTTTCCTGAATCTGAAATTTCTCCCTCAGACAAAACCTCCCTGGCCCCCTCAGACTGGTGTAGGGGCCCTTCAGAAACCATATCATCAGCGTTCTCATGCTCTACAGAATTTTCTAAAACAGAGCAGTCGCGCTTTCGCTGATAAGTGGGCATATTGGCTAAAATGTTTTTGATAGAATTATCCATTACAGCCGTTAAATGTTGCATAGTAAGGAGTATTGGCGCACTAGATGTACTAGGGGCCTCCTGTATGGGCAAGACTGGTGTAGACGAAGGAGGGGATGATGCAGTACCATGCTTACTCCCCTCACTTGAGGAATCATCTTGGGCATCATTTTTACTAAATTTTTTTATGACATAAAATACATATAGTTAAATGAGAAGGAACCTTGGTTTCCCCACAGTCAGAACACAATCTATCTGGTAGTTCAGACATGTTAAACAGGCATAAACTTGATAACAAAGCACAAAAAACGTTTTAAAATAAAACCGTTACTGTCACTTTAAATTTTAAACTAAACACACTTTATTACTGCAATTGCGAAAAAGTATGAAGGAATTGTTCAAAATTCACCAAAATTTCACCACAGTGTCTTAAAGCCTTAAAAGTATTGCACACCAAATTTGGAAGCTTTAACCCTTAAAATAACGGAACCGGAGCCGTTTTTATATTTAACCCCTTTACAGTCCCTGGAATCTGCTTTGCTGAGACCCAACCAAGCCCAAAGGGGAATACGATACCAAATGATGCCTTCAGAAAGACTTTTCTATGTATCAGAGCTCCACACACATGCAGCTGCATGCCATGCTGTCCTCAAAAACAAGTGCGCCATACCGGCGCGAAAATGAGGCTCTGACTATGATTAGGGAAAGCCCCTAAAGAATAAGGTGTCTAAAACAGTGCCTGCCGATATAATCATATCAAAATACCCAGAATAAATGATTCCTCAAGGCTAAATATGTGTTAATAATGAATCGATTTAGCCCAGAAAACGTCTACAGTCTTAATAAGCCCTTGTGAAGCCCTTATTTACTATCTTAATAAACATGGCTTACCGGATCCCATAGGGAAAATGACAGCTTCCAGCATTACATCGTCTTGTTAGAATGTGTCATACCTCAAGCAGTAAGAGACTGCACACTGTTCCCCCAACTGAAGTTAATTGCTCTCAACAGTCCTGTGTGGAACAGCCATGGATTTTAGTTACGGTGCTAAAATCATTTTCCTCATACAAACAGAAATCTTCATCTCTTTTCTGTTTCTGAGTAAATAGTACATACCAGCACTATTTTAAAATAACAAACTCTTGATTGAATAATAAAAACTACAGTTAAACACTAAAAAACTCTAAGCCATCTCCGTGGAGATGTTGCCTGTACAACGGCAAAGAGAATGACTGGGGTAGGCGGAGCCTAGGAGGGATCATGTGACCAGCTTTGCTGGGCTCTTTGCCATTTCCTGTTGGGGAAGAGAATATCCCACAAGTAAGGATGACGCCGTGGACCGGACACACCTATGTTGGAGAAATCATAATCCTCTTTTAAACAGAACTCTTCATCTCTTTCTGTTTCAGAGTAAATAGTACATACCAGCACTATTTTAAAATAACAAACTCTTGATAGAAGAATAAAAAACTACAACTAAACACCACAAACTCCTCACCATCCCCGAGGAGATGCTACTTGTTCAGAGCGGCAAGGAGAATGACTAGGGGGGGCGGAGCCTGGGAGGGACTATATGGACAGCTCTTGCTGTGTGCTCTCCTTGCCTTTCCCTGTGGGGGAGGAGAATATCCCACAAGTAATGGATGACGCCGTGGACCGGACACACCAATGTTGGAGAAATTATAATGATTTCAGTTCTACAGAGTTCACCATAAAATATGGAAAGCTTTCCTTCATATTTTCCTGTAAGATTGTTTGCTCCATGCATTTCTACACCAGTGTTTCTCAGCTGTAAATCATAAGTGCGAATTGGAGCAGCATTTACGAACTCCCTATCCGGGTAAATGTAAATGAGTGAAATCAGGTTAATAATTCAAATCATATTAGGAGACTAAATTTGAGAAACATTATTATATACTCAAGGGATTGTTGCTTTTTATAAGTGCTGTCATACTTTCAACAAAATATGCAAGCAGATCTTTTACTCTAGATGGTGCTGATTATGAGCTAGATTACGAGTGGAGCGCTATTTTAACCTGCGCCTGTAAAGGGGCAAATTTACGTTAAGTGGCTGGTTAATGTGACCGCAAAGTTTCACTTTGCGCAATTAACCCAATTGGGCCCCAAAAAAAGTGTAGAGTAGTTAAGTTAAAAAATTAAAGATGAGCATTTACTTTTATTTTTTTTACAACTGCACAAAGGAGTTAAAGTGAGGGGATGTGGGGTTTTAGAAAAAAAACGGCACCAAAAGGGCCTTTACAGAGATGTGAATGGGGGACTGTTTTTTTACTGTAAATATATATGTATATGTTCATATACATATATATTTTTTATTAGCTGCCCAACGCTGCATGAATTCCCCCTGCGCTGCGTTAGGTGTTTTGCCGTGTCTTACAACATGAGAATGAGTCTCCCATTGGAGCTTATGGAAGTGCACTCTTATGAGCGAAAGATTTCCATGCTAACTTGTAATACCAACGCACATTTGGGGGGCAATGATATTACTGAGTGGAGTGCAAATATTGTGCTCCACTTGTAATCTAGGCCTATGTCAGCAGTTCTCAAGCAGTTTAAAATCAGTTCAGAAATGGACTATAATTAAACATATATGAAAATAAATAAAGATTACCAATATTTCTGTGTATTTATCACCTCAGGCTAGAAATGTGAAGAAAGGCCAACTAAAGACTCTGGACATGAAGACATTGGTTTTGGCCTATATATACAGGCTGTTTTTTTATTGCCAGAGGGAAAAAAAAAGATGGACACTATTTTCGAACTTCTAGTTATGACAATAAAAAAAGGATAAATATATTATAGTCAACATAGTATTTGAGATTGCTAGGTAAGTGTCCTATTGGTAGTAGTCATTACTGATATATTTCTGTAAACCTATTCTATGACCGTATTAATCCACTTTCTTCGTACCAAAAAAATAAAAAAAAACTCAACATGAAAAGGCCATTATATGTGGTGGGATGCCTCTTTGCCCATTAAAGGGACACTAAACCCAAATGTTTTATTTCATGATTCAGATAGAGCATGCAATTTATAGCAACTTTCTAATTTACTCCTATTATCAACTTGTCTTCATTCTCTTGCTATCTTTATTTAACAAAGTAGAAATGTAAACGCATAGGAACCAGCCCATTTTAGGTTCAGCACCCTGGATAGCGCTTGCTTATTGGTGGCTACATTTAGCAAACCAATAAGCAAGCATAACCC